>NC_088642.1:64769579-64814579 GCF_036013475.1 Columba livia
GAGTCAATTGTGCCAACAGTGGCTGTACCTTTACAGCTAGCTATTAGCCCCGCAAACTCCCTCTAAAATTTGCCAGCCTCTTCATTTCTGAAGTGGCACTCAGTGCCTCAGTCAAGCTGCATACTCAGCTCCTGACCTTCCCACTAATGGCTGTTATTTGTGGGAGGCTTAAGGACACTGTCAATAGCAAGCTTCCTCCTCTCTTCTCCGTTCTGCATCTCTTGCGTGCTCTCGCTCGCTGTCTTTATCTCCACCTCTTACCCCCCCCTTCGCCCCCCCCCCCCCGCCCCGTTCTTTTTCCTGTCTTGCAGTCCTCTCCTCTCACAGAGAATTAAGGAAAATAATAATAATCAATTTTTTTTTTAAAGTGCACACACATGCATGCAAGCACACACGCACGTGCACACACGCACACACAAAATCAACTGGCATGCAGCAGCAAGCACCTGCAGTAATAGACTCTTTTATTAAAACTGTTATTCTGCAAGACTTGAAATTCCCGGTGGACCGGGCCATGTCAAAGCCGATATAATTAACTAGAGGCTCAGCAACGGATCAATTACCAGACAAGCAAGTGATAGTGAAATCAATGAAAGATCATCAGCCACATTATCAGTGTTGCAACTCATTAGGGTAAAACTGAGAAATGTGCTCAAAGAGAGCCCAAGCAAGGTGGCATTACAAAACAAAGGGCTAATTTGGAGACCCTGCTGTGAACAATCTGTAACAGAATTAGCCTTTTTTTCCCCTAAACTGCAGAGCTCAGTAACTAAATGTGACAGACTGAGAGAAGCAGTTTATTAAGACACCAACTCCAAGTTTATTTAGTTCATAAACTCTCTCCTAGAAAATCAATACAGTCTGTACAGGGTTATTAGGCTGACTAGCTAATACATCCAAATCTGGTCTTCCCAAGCAGAAATCTTGGCCAGAATGCTACAACCTTACATGAAATCTAAGCACACATTCAGATCACTGTATCAAAGAAGGACTATCATTTAATTGTCAAATGTGTGACTTCCACATCACAGATTCACAGGATTTTAAAGAAAGAAATATCCCACACACACCCCCTGCTAACTAACATGACAGAAAAGAAACAAAATTTTGTCTGCCCATTTCAGCCCAGCTCAGGTCATTCTTAAATCTATGGTGCCTATGTAGCATCTTGTTTTGGCACAATAATGCCAGCATATAAAACCAAGAAAACAAATACTGAATTTCAAACAGGAATATTAAAACTAGTAATCACTAAGGAGATAAAAATAATAATTGCAGGAAAAACACAATGAAGTACACCTCCTACAGTAGCAGATCAAGCCTCCTCTAACCATACAGCAATATGGGGGAAAAAAAGCAACAAAACTGACAAGAAATTCAGCAAAAATTGTAATAATCAGAAACCAGGCTTAGAACTCAGTACTTCACTTTGTAATCTATTGCCCTCTGTTTATTGCTGTAATTCCTTTGGAGGCAGAAATATTCCTCGAATCATCTGTGGGAAGCATAGTAACTACCTTCTTACTGTACAAGTTTGGCACAAACTGAGTAGAACAGCATTTTTTCTCTCCTCTTTGGCTAACTGATATGAGAATCAGAAACAGTATAGACAAGGTAAGGGCTCTAACAGCATTTAAAACAAATCCTTCTAAAAGCATTTTTAAAAAATCTCATTTTCAATAGATTTTTAATCAGGAATATCTTCTGCAAGTGTTTTACAGCTATCCAATGGCATTTGTGCTGAAAGATAAAAGGATCTGTGAAATTATTTTACATCTTCGGCTCCTGGGAATACCCGGGTGCTGAATAGAAGAGGTGGCTACAGAATCCAGGTTCTAATGGAACTTAAAGAGAGTCCAGTTGCAGTTGTCTACTTGTGTTTTTGTGAAGTCTAAGTGCTTTGTGAACTGTATGTGAGGTGTTTTTTTTTTTTTCTTTTCATTTTACCTAATACTTTTTACTTACTATCAGAAACCATTACGTTACATGTGTAGCTTTGTGAACCTTTAAAAAATATACTGTTGATTTCATCTCTTAAAACTACCGATACAGAAATGCGCCATATGGCAAGAGAGGATAGGAAAGTGATTACAGAAAGCCCAGGTGATGCCAATAAGAACATCTAGCCAGCAAAATGTGCCATATAGTGTAAACATATCTTATTTTTTCTAAATTCCATTATTCTGATCATTTCAGTATCAGCCAATAGTTAATAGTTCAGTCAAAGGGTTAATGCAAATAGTCCAAAATGACTAAAAATTGAAAAAATATTTTCTTCCTTTTGTTCCAATTATTCTGTATTATTAATTAAGCTGTTAAAACATGCAACAGTTACTATCTTTTTAATGTTGAATAATATGTAAACGCTTTAAAGAGATTTTTGTTCCACGTCTCTGCTTTAGATATTAATCAAGAAAATAATTACAGAGGAATTTAGTAAAAAAAATCTACATGCATATAACTATGTACTGTACATGTACGTTCAACGAGGTCCAATTAGTTGGAAAGAATTTGCATTTCAGTTAGTATGAGCTAACAAGACTGTAGGGAGACAATGCAATTCTACTAGCAGGGCAAGAAAGAATGGTGTTTTTCTGTAAGCATTAATTCCCATAACTGATAATTTTAAAATGTTACTGATCTTTACAGTATTTGTTTTTCAAACATCTAGGAGTTCAGTATAAATGTTTATATTAACTGTACATGCAGCAGTGTCCCCGAGACTACTCCTGGGAAAAAAAAAAAAGATAAAACAGAACAGTGAGCACAGATTTATTATTTCTGTTGATTCTGTGTTTAAGTTTCTATTTAATGATAACTATCAATCAATTATTCTAAAGGAGCATTCCTTACATGTGGTGCTCATTCTCAGGATTCATTAATGGTACTGGGAAAAGATACAGAAAATCTTTATCTTTTTTTAAGCTAACGTTCCCATTTTCAATAGTAATGATATATATGCACAACATACACACTTGGTGATCCCATATCTGTATACACAGTTTTCCTAAATCTCTGTACCCTTGACTGATTTACTGGATAGTACCTGTAATTCCCAGAGTTCATCTTGCTGCAGATGTTAACAGTTTCTGTAATTTGCAATGACAGTAAACTGGCCTTTGCTCTTCCCTTATTCACTATTCATTTCTAGGCTTGGTTAAGTAGATAGCTGGGTTAAAGATCAGTGGTTTTTCATGTGACACATTCTGGTATTCATCTAATAGCTCGTCAGGACAAAACTGTCCCTGTTCTTGCCAAAATAATGAAAATGGTCCTCCACATCGCATGACAATCAGCCCTTGCTTGTGTTGAAACAACCAAGTTTATATAATTCAGTTGTTTTAAAGACATTTTATAATGGAGTATTCCATAATGCTGCCAATATGTATGTATTTCACCAAGTAAGAGAGAATTCTTCTATTTGTAGTTACAATAATGTGTGAGCAGAGACTCTAAGGATCATGCTTACACTTTATCCATGGATAACAACAAAGTTGTGAATTGTGCCCTATCAGGAATATGATGTCATACTTGAAAATTATGCAAAGCCATCTTGATGGTCATATTCAGAGAGGCGGGGATCCTACTGTGGAAATGTCATTCTTTACCATCCCCTTTCTCCCTAAGAATTATACAAGGGACTCACTCTGCAACATCATTTAGACTCTATGAAATGTTAACAGATGTCTAAAACGAAAAAAAAAAAAAAGGCGGCTGGAGATTAACCTTTATTAACAGCTCCTCTGAACAGATAATCTACTCAAATTTCCATATCATAAAGAAAAAAAAAAATGGCTGCACTGTATTTTCTCTGAAACCTGTCATCCTTACTTTGTAAAACATTTTTGTGTGAGTTTTAATAGGTAACTTCTGACTTGTAACCAAAATGCATGGGACTGATTATGTCATCATGCAACAATGAGAGTGAATACTTTTTACCCTCTGCGTTCCACGCGTCCTTGCTGAATCCTTCTTCTCTGTCTTATCAATGGTATTGTGCTTTTAGGAATCTGTTTTTCACTTTGATGTGTGTGCCTAATTCACACAGATTCTGGAAGTGTCCACACCTATTTTTTTCTTTTTTTTTTTTTTTAATGTAGGAAGAATGTTCAGGTCAAAAGTGCTTAATATCCAGATCTTCAGACAACTGAGGCATGGCAGAACTTTTCAGTGCCATTGAAGTTTTCACTTATAAATAATAATATTTTCAAACCCTAATCTACTCGAAGTTGGTCATTTATCTTTTTTTTTTTTTTTGACAGATATTTAATTTGGTCCTCATTGCACATTAGGTGACATGACAGGACCGTTATCCTTGAAGAAAATTTTCGCTTATGAGTTTGAAAGTGCACATTACTTTTTACAAAAGCTTCAGTTCCTAGCAAGATGTCACACAGCAACTGATCCTAATCACATCTTTGCCAAAATCTTTATCAGCACAACATACCACAAAACACATACAAAAGCTGCTGTGACACAGCAGTAGCAAAAAGAAGGATGAAAACTGTGACCTATTGCCGGCAGATGAAACCATCATCAAGCACAGATAATCAGGATTTTAGTCACTCAGCTGCTATCTTTTAATTAGGTACAGAAACAAAATAAAAGTCAAATACAAAAAAAGCACACAGACAAGTCAATGGCATCCATACATGCTGTCCTTCAGTGCTTAACATGATCACAGTGTGAATGTTGGCAGAGAAGCCCAGTTGCAGGTTTGGGGGTTGAACATGAACATGGAGGATATTACAAAAATTAGAGGAAAGTTCTTGTCAGCTGTAGGGGATGACTAACACATACTTTTGTTTTCTTGTTTTCTTTGTTTTCTTGTTTTGCTTTTGTTGTGGTTTTTTATTATTTAAACAAGACAATACTGGGACTTCAGATCACCTGAAGCTACTTTTTACAGAAGAAATCACATCTACGTTTCTTGACCTGCTTTGTAGGGGAGATCTGTCATATATACTAATTTGCTTGCTCAACAACAGAGCAGTACACAAGTGAAACAAAGAATCAAAGAATCATTATTAAAGTGGATACACACATATGAATGACAAAATGCAAAAACTAGTAACTTGATAAAAACCTTGTAAAAACAAACAACACCAAGTAATAGCAGTTTGTTGATTGTGCCCATTAAATTTCCTAAGTAATTACTCGCTGTTTAAAAGGTATTCTACACATCAGGATGGCATTTGACTAGTAATAACCACTACATATATGGGGATAATACAGTAAACTGAAAAAGTTCATGCTTTTCTCAGAAGAATTTTACGTGCTTAGCAAAAATTTGGTGCAAATCACTTAATTTGCAGATGGGTAATCAGGGCAGCTTGTTCTGCACATGTAGCAGTTTCACATCCAGCCTTCATTTCATATCTGTGTTTGTCAGTGTCTTCTGTTGACACAAAACTATATATTTATTATTTAACTATTTATACGAAAGGGTAAAAGATATCCATGTTAAGGTATGAGAATCTGACTCAAAGCATAGCAGATATAATCAGCTCCGAGAGACTTTGGTTTAAACTGAACATCTAGTGAAATGTCTGTATGGCCCACCACTGAAATAATTCAGACGTTCTGTTTTGGTATTCAAGGAACTTAAACGGACAGGGGACACCTGACATGCCAGGTAATATAGGAAGATGTCTAATTAAAATATAAAAGTATTTCACTTTTAAAATAAAATATTTCAAAACTGGTTGTATCTGCTGAAATCTAAGTTCAGGATTCAACAGAAAAAGTAGCAAGCTCCCAGCAACTGTTAAAATAACAATGCAATAACCCAATTTATATAAGTCATCAAGAAAGATAAGTCAAATACTTTGATCTAAAAAAACCCCACATTTACACATGTTCACATTCACAGATTATCACTATACTATTAGAGATGTGTACTACTATATTACAGCATCTTTCAGCTATTGATTATCTGGGGTTTAGCAAGGTTTATATTTTTAATATACTATTAAACTCAGCAAGTTTTGTTGTTGTTTTCTGAAAAACATCCTAAACTGTGGAAATTGTCTACTGTACAGTAGTTTAGTACAAGACCTTTAGAAAGCAATTTATCCTCTGGTAGCGGATTTCTTTATTCTCATCCTTTCAGTAAACTGTCTCCATAACCAGCAAGGTCTTTGGATCCCACAACAGTGCAAGGGGTTTAAATGTAGGCTAGGCTTATGATCTAATTATTCAATAATATAGTCTATTGTGCCACCTCTTAGTAACAATTGTTTGGTGTTTAAAATGTAAGTCTGTCATAATTAAATAATTAAACTGATCTAAAAATCCTGGTGATGGATTTCAGATGGCTGAAAAGACACTTCATGCACAAATGCAAGACTGAATTAAGACCAGCTATGTTTTTCTAATTACTGACTCATTCACAGTACACAGAATTGCCTGAACTGCCCAGTGTCCTACTAGCTCTCTGGACAATTAGGAAAAGCTGCATTAGCAAGAACTCAGCAGTCTCCGTCTCACTTCCCTCTGGAGGACCCGGGAAATGATGAGCTCCATCACCTGGCCAGCAGTAGCAGCAGCCACAAAGTCACCTCTGGGACTTGGACAAAGAGATTCATCTGCAGCCTTGGCAGCGACTGAAGTACGCCTTGCTAACAGACAGTCACACGACCACACACTGGCACAAAGTCCCTTCATTAAGAGCTGTTGTCTAAGTGACCTGTCACAGAGCTTCATAAAGCAGCATTAATACCGTGGGCCAAAATGAGATTGATCTTTGAGCCTCGTGGTCTCCTGTTGACAACAGTGCATTATAAAACCAATACTAAATACTTTATAAACAGGTCTCCCTCCAGTGTATTAGAGGAACAGTGCATATTTCATGCCCTATAGTTAGGTAGCCACATATCCATCAGACAATTAAATAATTTATAAGATACTCAGAAGTGCAATAAGACTCAATAAACTTTTAAATACTTACAAGCTACTATTTTGTTTGAAAACACCCCCCCTCAAAAAAAAAAAACAAAACAAAACAAAAAACAAAGATACCTGCTCACCTGCTGAGTGCACAGCATCAGTAAAATTCAGTTTTTATAACATCATTTCACCTGAAATATCCTCATTACACACAAAGAAATCCAGCACTCTGTTCAGTTAAAAAAGACACTTTTAAAAAAAAAAATCTTTTATACAGTTTCTACAACATTACTCTATATTTCAGCTTCTCACGCTTGGCATCAGATTCCTTTTTTGTCCTTTTGCACACTCTGGCCAACATGGCTGCAAGAACCTTCTCCTCTGCAATGCCTGCCATCTGGAACCACCCTGCTGCATTTTCTCCCTCATTCTCCATCTATTTTCAGCCTTCATCTGGAAACAATATGTCTCTGTTCTCATGTCTATGTCTCTTAACTTCTAGTAAAAAGGCAAAAAAACCTTTTTAATTTTATTAACTCTGCACAGTGTTTTGGAGATAAAGTTTGTGTGAAAGATACTATACAAAGACATTTCTTTATTAAACCACAAAATTGCAGGGACAGAGCTTACATTGAAAAGTGATCTAAAAATACTTCCTATTCTGTTAAATTTAATATGCAAGACAATAGTTTGTGTGAATTTTTTAAAAAGTGACTTCAACATAAAATGGTAAAATATTCTTAATATCAGTAATTCATTCACAATTTCAGGAAAAAAAAATGAGTTGGCCTGCTTTTCAAAAAGTGTGTAAAACATGCAGTTCTTAAAGACAAATACATCTGTGAACGTTCAGCACATTTGGAAGAAAATCAGGATATGCACTTCTCTTTCCACCCCATGTTGCTACCATAGTAGATGAAGATACACTAACTACATATAAACACTGAAAGTACATTTCTAGGATATTTGCATACTGGTTACATCAGCAACGTAGGAGATATAAACAGGTTGAGCTCCTATAATATTAGGATATTATGGGGCAAATAAGCTTGTTACTTCCTAGGTTCATCCTCAAAACAGCAAAATGCCGTTTACCATGAGTCTAAAGTTTTCATGTGTAATACTGTCCGAATCTCTGTTAAAATGAAATTCGTAAGCACAATTTTGCATTATCTAAACCTTTCTGAGCTGTAAATTTGTTCTAACGCACTTTAAAAACTAAAGTTTCTCTTGCTGGGAGTAGTTCCCAAACCACCACAGGCGTGGACCTTTGTATAGTATTGCGGATGCCATGGTTTCACAGACAAGCCACATTAATACAGGATAGCAAGCATCTGGAACCCACAGCTGTGTGCGCTCCAGCCCAAAGCACCCACAAGTCTATGCCAATTCAAACCCCTATTCCCAGCCCACAAATGAACCACACTGGTTTTCTTCAGAAGCCAGACTTGAAATTGAAGCTTTTGGGTTTTATCCATTCACTCAACTGAAGAGAGAATAGGAGTGTTGGGGAAAGGGGCCCTAAAGGAACATCACAATAGACAGTCACTGTCTTGGCTTTCACATATGGCCTACTTGGGACATGTTGACCCACAAGGACCTTAAAAGTGCTCTTTAAAGACTAAACTGGATTTTGCTTCTACGGTAATTGCAACAGACTTACAAGGCTGGCACCAAAGAAGCATCTACAGTTATGGAAAGACCAAGGATTTGGGGGGTTAGGTTGGGGAGTGTTCAAGGATGGGAGAAGAGGGTAGTGGAGGTTGTTCCAGATAACACTATTGTTGCTTAAGCCCTTATATGGAGGACACTCCTCTGCCCTTGGGCCTGCATCTAAAAGGCACGGATTTAACCACCATTTTGCAAGAAAGCCCTATTGTAGACCTTCAATAGTGTTAGTAACTTTATTACATGTAAAACAGAGAATTAATAAAGTATCTTGCATCCTCTGCAGTACAATGCTGAGACCTTTCTGAAGCCAGAAAGAGAAAGGCAGATACTTCTAAGTTACCTCAGCCTGATTTTTTTTAAGATCTCCTACTCTTTACTAATGGATCCTAAGACAAAAGCCATGCCTGTTATTCCTTTTTGTCCCTGGGATGTGGATTTTTCAGCATTTTACTTGCACTGTACACCAAACAGAAGCTTCAGCTTTTGGACATATTTTACCACCTGAGATTAAATTACTTTTCTCACTACTTTTAATCTGAAAACTGGGTTTGCAGGTTCCCGTGGGGTACATAAATATCCCTTCAAAAACTTGCCAATTTTGCAAGAGAGCTTTTTCTTCTTTATATCAAATACATCTTGGAAACATAGACAAGGTTTGGTCACAGCAAGGAGTGATAGTCCCCAAAACAAGATGGTTACTTGGAAAATGTGAAGAAAGGACACTAACATCAACTGATTTCTCCCAGAGTTGGCTGATCGGAGGTGAAGAAAGCTCTGCCTCAAAAAGCATTCATCCTTATTCATGCATGTGCTCTGAAGGACGAGGGACACCCATGGCAGGGAAATGCAACAGTGATGCCCACCAAGCTTGCTCAGCATACCAGCAGTTAGACACGTGCTCCCTTCTTTTCCTAACATCAGTCTCACCGCTTTCATTTCCACTGAGATGATCAAAACCAAGCTAAACCATTACAAGTACTAGTTTAGGTTCAACCAGCTGGTTGTATGCTAAAGACAGAACAACAGAGACAGTCATTACAGCACAGGATAATTCTAATATAAAAACTACCAATTTTCCTTCATCCAACTCACCTCCAGGATACCTGTGAACATGTTAGAAGGCAATCATAAGGAAAAACCAGTTCCACTTTAGGAAAAGGAAGGATTTTTGTAGGTGGGAGAATGTCAGTGGCCTATGCCCCTGTTGTCCAAAGCTGCCAAATAAAAAGCTCTAAGATTTTGTCTGCCGATGAGCTACTGAGTAAGCATGTCTTAAAAGGTGACATGCAGCTCAACAAGTTTAAAATAGCACAGAAGTGTTCCATTCTCCACTCTGATGTCAAAATAGCAAGCTAAAGCAAAACCTGGTGAGTACCTATAAAGATTTTTAACCTCCTTAAAGTATAATATTCTCTTGTCAATCTAAAGGTGTCTCAGAAGCAAAAATATTAGCACCTTAAGTAAAACTGCAAGAAAGGAAGGCATGTCCTGTTTTGCTTAAAAGATGAAATTTGTCTTAGAAGCACATTTGTATGGAAGAAGAAATTCTGCCTTTTTTCTCTTTTGCTGGAGGACTGATCCTCTAGGATTGAGCCTTCTAAAGAAGAAAAATCTCAGTGAGTTTTAAATCAAAGAGACTAAAAGAGTAAAGCAATGTAGAAATTTTAACAATGAAAACTTTTCCTATATTCTTACTCCCTCCTCACATACAAGTTTAATACAAGAAGAATTGAGAACAACTAAAAACATGCCATGCCAAGCAAAATCAGGGCACAAGCAGGTTTATTTGCTTTGCAGGTCACTTTTCAAAAGGAATAGTGGATAACCATCAATGTAAATACATAGATGACTATATAGTGTCATACACTTGGCTTAACAGAATAGCTAACTGTATGAAGGTAATTGAGGTGAAAAGAACACCTAGAAAGCAGCAAAGAAAACATCATCTGTTTCCTGTCATATAATGCAGAGTTCTTAAGAAAAAATAATCTTTTAAAAAATGTTTAAGAAATGAACCTTGAACTCTCAGCTTCTATATTGCTCTGAATGTTCCTGCAACCACTCTATAAAAATCACCCCATCTCTATACAGGAAATGGAAATAAACTTCTGCACTTTTCTCAATTAATGACTTACCATTACGTTTGACACTGGATCTTCTGTAGGTGAATGTACTTAAACTGACTTTTCATTTGTCTGTTTTTCTAATATATTCATGATTTCATAGAGAGAGATCAAAATCATTAGGCATCCATTTAGAAATGTTATACTTTCCATCCTTTCTCTCTTTTGAATTTTGCCATGACAATTTTACTTATTGTCATAAAGATACCATATTCACAAAAATTAAAGAAGCAAGCTTTCAGTATCCTAATGTGTTGAATTAATTTGAAGTTTATTTCTGATCTTTGGTAAACAAGATAGTTATCACTGTTTACCAGGCAGGTTGAGATCCTTTACTTGGGGACACATGCACTGCAGCTGATTTTCACAAGGTATAAAGCAACAGATGCTTTGGTTTTGAGATCAGAATCAAACCCAAAAAATAAATCCCTATAAGAAGCTGAGATATTTTGAATTTTCACTTAAAGACAGTTTATCTCAGGATTATTTACAGAAGAACTGAGAGACGGCTTCATTGATGTTAGCTGCATCCTATTTGTATTAAAACCAAGTCTAAGAGACTTAAAATGAAGCTCAGCCCATCTCCCTCCTCCAGCTGTGCTGGATGCTGTACAAACAAAAGGAAGAGAGAGTTCCTGTCTAGAAAGGTTTATAGCCTGAATAATCAAGAGAGACAAAAGATAGAAGAAAGAAAGTTTCTCATTTTGATTTTTACTGTTGGGAATCTGATACATGAAGTTGGAATTTTAAAGAGCGCTTCACACCTATAGCTCATGCCAGATTTTCAAATAGCCAGGAATATCAGGTATCAGACTACAAACTGAAGGGAGTGTTAGTGGCAGGATGCTTCATCAGAGCTTTAAAAGAAACTAAACGCAGAGTTTGTAGTCAAGCTGCAAATGAAAAAATTCTATTGAAAAATGTTGTAAAAGTTTTACAAAATATTGTAAAAATGCTGTTGGTTTATCCTTGCCTTCCCCTCCCCTACAAACATACACACATTTTTCTATCACCTCAAGTACTAATTTCACTCAGTGTCTCTTATGACTCACTAAATTCAAGACATGCACTTTCTATCACAACAAAGAGACAGCAATTAGAAGCACACTAAAACTGCTGTCAGGCTGTCTTCCTAATCCTTAACGTGACTTGATCACTGCAAGTCAAGTGTATGATTTGATACTGATGCCTTGGAGGACAAAGTCAATGGCTCTACAGTTTTGTTGCTGTTTGTTTCACACAGGAGCATCAAGATTTACTAATCCTGCAGTAAGTGAAACAACCAATACTGGCAAGTAAATAAGAGAGGTGGAGGAAAAGCTTTTATATAACACTAGAAACTGAAAGTTACAGTTCATTCACATAGCTGCCCACTTCTAAAAACAATTTTGGAGTACATTTCATTAGAATCTGAAATGCATGTTTCTAGTGAATTTCAATATACATTTGATTTACAAATTCCAGTAAAAATGTGCCACAGCTGGCAGAATAAATTACTATAATAAATCATTATTAAATAACTGTAAATCTTTAGAATGGCATAATGTCTAATAAAAAACTATGCATGTAAAAGTGAATATTTGTGGAGAAACATTCTTCATATAGTGGAAAACAAATTACAAAACTTACCATCCTGGTACTACAGTATAATTCAATGAGTAAATGCTGGAATAAAATTCACATAAATAGTGCTTAATCTACTGCGATTTCATGTTAACAACTGCATCTGAACAAATTGCATGGTAAAGGGTGATGGTAAAAGTACTATATTTCAGGGCTTTTTTATGTTAAACATTCACATTTCTGGTAGAAAACTACAACTCTTGCAATGTATCATCAGAGCAGAACATTTACATTCCAAATACCATGCAAACATTGCTAACTGTACCTCTAGATTTTAGAAACATTTTCTGTGTTTCACGGTTGTGGGCTTTTTAATAAGTAAATAACTAAATAGATAAATAAATTAAATAACACACACACACACAAAAATAAAAATTAAAAAAAAAAAAAAACGGTACCAAAAAAGCCAAAATTCTTTCCTTTTAACCTGTGTTCCCTCTGATGTGCAGCAGATGGACATTTACAGTAATCCATTACTGCAGGAATCAGCTGAAGAGCTGTTTGCTCGTTCCAAAACTTCCCATGCCTTATTTAGCTCTTACAAGACTTCATTTGTCAAAGTGCAGACACAGTGCTGATGTCGCATCCAGTGGCGCATTTCTATAGTCAAGATGAGCTGCAGCTCCGCGACAGGCCCAGGAGAACTTCGCTGCAGAGTGTGATTGCTTCCACTGCCTCTTGGGATGGGTAAATTATTAACTGACACTTTCACAACTGAAGAACTGTCTAAGATAAACCCATTAAAACTGTTAGCCTACAGAACACTTCACACTCCTGGTTTGTTAAATCTTTGTCAAAGTCACCATTTGGCCAAGCTTTTTAAATATACATACACGTCTATATAAAATCTATTTATAAAACTTTCAATTATGAAAGTTTCCTCTACCTTTCCTTGTCTCATTTTCCTTGACTGAACGAAGTGAACCTTACAGTTAGAGGAAGGACCGAATTACAAAATAAGAACGACAAAAGCTTATCAAAGATAGATATGTGCTAAGCACTGCGATTCACCTGATTAACTGAACTTACAAAATTCACTACAAAGACACAACAAGTAGGGAATGAAGGAAAACTGTACCACAACCAACAAGTCAGTACAAATTTGAAACAGTAACACAACGTTATGTAGTGATGGTTGCTGGAAAATTAACCAGCTCAGACATAAAAATCTATTAACTCAAACAAAAGGAATTATTTTTTCCACGCATATTTTGAAAAGTTTCTTAGATGAAAAGACAAGCAGATTTTTGCAAAGCCAAAAAAGTCTACTGCTACTACATACACTTTTCTTCTTCTCTTTATGAATGCTAAAGAGAATCATATTAACATTAATGATATTAACATTAGATCTGAATTAGCTGACTCTTAAGACAGACTGTTACAGTTACTTCACTGTTATTTGTAGCCTGATCCAGATTTTACTTTAATCCAAAGAAACAGATAAAGAAGTAACATTTTGTGTGCTGATGAATAAGATTACTGGTAAAATTTCTTTATCCTCAATACAAGCCATACAACCAGCTAGTCTACTGCCCTATTCCATTAAAAAAAAAAAAAAAAAAAAAAAAAAAAAAATCAATGAATCATAATATAGGAAGTAAAATTGTTTAACTAGAAAATTTCTGCTTCATTCACAGACAAAGTTGCCATGGGCACTCCCTTCTATGTGAGCACGGAAGAAAAGCCACACTCGAACTCCAAATCCAGCCACACTTGCCATAACATGATCATGAAACTGCACACAATTAAAATGGTTTGTAGACAGTAAGAACACGCCTGAACATTGTGGGTATGCATAGAAGCAACAGAAAAACTTTCAGTGAGGTACTTTTACTAGTGGATTAAGAAACCAAGAAATCAAAAGTACCACACTCTAATCCACACAAATTTAATAGCATATCATGCAGCCTCTTCACAGAGAAAAATATACAGTCTCTCCTACAGGAGTTCCTTTTGGGGTGCCTGATTTAATGTTCATAGGCACTGATTTGCTGTTCCAGTTGACTTCTGCCACAGCTGTGAATGGTTACAGTAATCAGAGCCCGACAGGTTCTAAATCAGGAAAACGAATTTACAAGTCACTTCTGAGGATGTGACTTTAAACTACGTATAGAGTGAAAATTACGCTTCAGCTACCTAATATGGATACGGCACAGATTTACCTTAAAAAATAACTTATATGCAAATTACTTGTGAAACTGGCAAATATTATTGTAAGAATATTCAGAATGACCAGTTTACCCTACAGGACGAATAGTTGGTTTATCACACCAAATTAACAGAAATATTCAAAGACTTTACTCCAGTATCTGCCTAATGTGTGAATCTGTGTGTGTGTGTGTGTGTGTGTGTATCTAAGTATATGTATACATGTACCCACATAGCATCACTGATTTCACACACACACACACACACACACACACAGTCACTCCTGCTGAAATTTATCTTTTATAGTCAGAAGGGAGTGCCTTTTTTTTTATTAACTGGAATTCACCCTGAAGCTGAGAAGGAGTTTTGAGGGGGCAGGACAATGGTTCATACTCTTTGTTTTATCTACACTGTTCTATATTCTTTCTGATAATTTGAGATAGGTAACTAAATTACAGGCTTACAGGGATTCTGATGATCATAAAACCACAAAAGTGTAGTCTAAAGTACGACATGATATCCACAGATAGATTCCTAATGCCCATACACATACAAATAGTGCAATATATGCCTCATTTTAGAGTAAAATAATCTGATCCAAATTTCTTCCATGCACCTCATGTCCTAACAAAAGCATTCATCAATGTCTTTGTCCTCCTTTCAGCTTTCTAGTTTGTACTCAGCTGCATAATTCATAGTCCCAAGCCTATTTTATTCAAAACTTTCTAACCATACTGCTTGTATGCGTCCCTGCTGCCACAGGATGTTCATGATACCAACTGCTACAGCAGTATCCTCCAAAATTTCCTCTGCTGCAGTAGCAGCATTCAGAGATGCTGTATCACTAAGCTACAGACAAAACATACAATGCATTTTGCCTCTTAATGCCTAATGAGTGCCACATCAAGATTTATTGTATGACTTACGCTGCCACATTAAACATCAGGGAGAAAATACTAAGTGATGTCTTTTAAACTTCTGCAATGAAGTGTTCTCCCTTGTTCGGAACTCAGCTGGTACACAGCTTTGTGCAGTACATAACACACATATGATTGCTCATTATAACAAAGTGGCAGCATAATGGCCCAAGTGCATGCCCATGAAAGCAAGAACACCACAGTTATTCTTTTGGGGAAAATTCACAGTTGTCAGTATTTCACTGTGACAAGTTGCAGCAGGAAAGACCCTGGTAAAGTACTTTCTCAGGGAAGTGAGATGTTGCAGTCTTAAGAAGGGGCTGTATGCATTGGTGGAGAGTTTCCTCCAACTTTGAAATGTTCTGGGTTTAACCCCTGAGACTTTCTTTCTATATGCAGTAAGGAAGCACAACTGCCACCACGGAGAGCCCCGGACATAAGGAGAGACAGTGTCTTTTTTTTAAAAGGGAGATAAAGACAAATTGTCAGAAAAGGCTATGTCCTTCATCCGACCAGCTGGCATGAAAGAAGTGGCCATAACTTATGCATGTGAGGTATTCAGGCTTCTCAAGGGGTCCTGACATGGCAAGCATCAGAAACTTACACAGGTCAGCAAGAGCCCAAGTTTGGAGGAAGGAGCTATGCAAACAATGTGAAAGTCACTAACATATGAGAATGTATTTCTTTGATGAAAATAAGCATCTACCTGCAGAAGACAAGATGCAGTATTTGTTTCCATCCCCATGTGTACAAACTATGTATTACAGATGGTTTGACCAGTCAGAAAACAGGATTCCAGAGAAGGTTGCTCAAAACATCCAGAATTGCAAATGCACCATTGAACAGAGCACCTGGCGGAATAATCACAGTTATTTACAGATATGAAATGGAGGCATGGAAGGCAGTGCTGGTTTACTATGAGTAAAATTAACATGCTGAGAAAAAATGCTATGTACTAACTCAGCAACCACAGAGCTGGCAGCACAGCACATGCAGAACTTCCTGCTAAATTTGTATTTGTACACATCATACCTTAAAGTCTTCTGTTATGAAAATTTAAGAGCCTCCTTTGGAACACCTGTGACATAGTGACAAGTAACAAAAGCCTAACACGAAACATTATTTTGAAGTATTTATTTCAGTTCTAGAGTATGTGACTGGCTCCCTAATAAAAGTTAAAACTCACTCTTTCCCACCCACACAAAGTAATTTTGTTTAGAGACCTTCATTTCTTTTGGCCTTAGCCCATATGAGGGGTGTGTGGTGCAGTCAGTGCCAGTAATTGCTTCCATACAATACAAATGTTTGAAAACATTTTGCATACTTGTTATGATTATGTATGACATTTATATTGTATTTAAAACTCCAATGGGCTTTTAGATTTTATTTTTGCCTATAGAAAACAAAGACACAGCACAGAATGTTCCTCTAATATATCTAAGAGAACTAAGTCAATTTTATTTTTGGTTAATACCCTGTGAAGCCTTAGCCTCTCAACATTTGTTTTTTCCATTGAAAACAAAAGTATGTACATTGATGGTAAAGCTATGGGAGCTATGTATACAAGTTTGATTGCATATACATTCACACAGCACGTGAAACTGGACAGCTAGGCAAATAGCTGTGCTTTTGTGATTATTATGCATATGTTAGCTGCTGGCAGAAATAATGACCCTTACACTGAACAAACATCTGCAGAATCTTATACCCACAGACATGCAGCACAATTGAATCAATTTTACAGGTGTAAGATTATTCAGATACAGTTTTCTTTTGTGAGGGATTTTTAACATATAAGAATGTTTTCTTTTATAGGTGCAATGCTATACGTGTGTCAAATTACTAATCAAATCCTCTACATATCTAATGATATATTACTTTACTTGAACGGACAGTTTTAGTCTATGACCTCAGGAAACAACTGTATAGTGAGTAGTCTATTGTCTAAATAATAAAGTCTCAAATTTCCTTCAACTGAAATAATAGGAAATTAAGCACATATATCATATAGCAGTTTTTTCATGAGATTCCGAAACTTTTTTTGCTGTCCATATTTAGTTAAGGAAGATGGCAATACTTCATTTACCTGCAGAATCATCTTTTTGACCTTGCATCTTCCACCACTTGATTGCCATTCCCTCCTCCTTTCCTGTCTGCCTTGGAGTTGTCACCACTGGTGCTTCAAAGGTCAGTTGCAGGAATACAGTGGAAAAACACTCCATCTAAAGTTACACTGATCTGGCACCACAGGTAAAGCATAGACATCTGGACTATAATAAGTTATCAGTTTTCTAGTAGGGCTATCCCCTACTAGCCTATCTTCTTCAAGAAACTCAGCAGTATCTAACACATTAAGCCAACATTCATCAGGCTTGCAATATTTAAGTGCTTACTAGTACACAGATGATTAACAGTAGCAATGGAAAATATTTAGAAACCCTTTGCGTTGTTCCAATACACAGAGAAACCTGAGTTTTTTCCACTACCTTCCAGGTGAGACTAGGAAAGTAATGTCAGAAAGGTTATGGAAACAAATGGTTTCCTGCAGCTGTGAGACAATCACAAATACAGATCTGTAGCAATGAAGGAGTTTGTTTTAAGGAGAATACTTCAGATTCTTCATGCCCTGATTTTCCCTCTCTCCCCATCCTCTTCCACTCTTCTCTCACTGTTTCCTACTCATTCTCTTTAATTGAAGAAGTCTCAAGTCCTGAGCAACTTTACACAAAGTCCTCCTGACTGCTTTGCTTTGGTTTGTCAATGATAACATCTTGTCATAACTCGCTGCCTGCACTAACAGAGGTCATGGCAAATCACCACTCTGTGAGAATCACCATCACCATGATCCCAGCTCCCCAAACCACTTCCAAATAATAATTATTTTTGTCATCTATACATACCAACTTAACCTAAAATCTGTCATGGCCACACACATTTTGTCCCCCTGTTAACTTCCAAAGCTTCATCAACCACTCTTGAAAGACACAGCAGAACAACTGCTTTTACCGTTAAACATTCCCTCTGGTCAGATTCTTCAGTTTCTTAGATTTGGACTAACACACAGAACATAACTCTCAGTTTACTGAGGTTCACTCAGTCCTGTTCTGATCTTGTAAACATTCATGCTCTTCTCCACAAATTGCAGATTTACTACACCTATCTCATACACTGTCACTATGGGACTTCATTTCAAGTATTATAAAAAAATTAGTTTGGCCTTAAAAACCATCTCTCTGCAAAGGCTAAGGACTTTCTCATATAAAAATATATTTCTATGTAATCCAGAGTTATTAAAACACATTCTGAAGTTAAATTATCACAAAGTAACCCCACTTACATTAAATTGAACAAAAAGTACTAAATTTCTTATATTTCAAAGGACTAGTCACTTTTTATAGTGAGGCTTCTTTGAACTTACAGCTGTGCCATTCCACTCAATGGGGTTCAACCATGTTAATTCTCTGGGAACACATGTATTATCACCTAATGGATGATTCTGAAACGTGGCTTTCTGAAGGAATTATCACTTCCCTTTATTTTTTTCTCTAGACATAGTCAAAAGAGAAAAAAAAAAAAAAAAAGGGAATTAAAAAAAAAAAAAAGAAAAGTTGCATATACCCAGTGGAGGAGATGACTCCATGACTCCCACTATTAGCAGCAGCTGCTCCCAGTAGGGAGCCAAAAGAACCTATTCATCCCACTTACATTTGCTTTTTATCAGAAGTGAGTGTATGTATTTCAAGAGAATTCCACACATTTAACAGTTACAAATATCACTTTTAAGTGCTTCAGGTTATGATTGGCATGAGCCAATATCTCCTGGCCTGCAGGGAAGGACAGTGCTTTTTATGCAGGTGCTGGCTTATTGTGCATAGCTTCAAGCTAGTAGCAAACTTCCACCTCAAACATACTCCTGTTGAACACAATGTGTCAGCAGATAATGAAGCAGAACAGAGTCCTCCTGGCAAGTACTGGAAGTGAACATATGAACGTTACCTGTTATCACTTGATCCACATGGCCGGCTACCAAACCTAAGTGACTATTATGGCTGCCAGAGGTATGTGATGTTGTTGGTGTTTTTTTTCTTTTCTTCATGTTCAATTAGTAAAGCCAATGTTAACTACAGCTGAAGTTCTAAGGTTCCAGTCACAGATAGATAGATAGATAGATAGATAGATAGATAGATAGATAGATAGATAGATAGAGATAAAATATATATATATATATATATATATATATATAAATATAAATGGTTGTTTCTACTACCTAGTAGGTAATTACCTTATGTGACCAATAACTGTGTTTAAACCATCATTATTTGACTATAGAACTTCAAAGACTTTTACCTCAGCAGGAAAAAAAAAACTAAGAAACTAAGCACAAACTAATGGAAAGCACAGAAAAAATATTCATAGTTGAAGGGGCCCGGATTTTAACATATGTAATGACTGCTGAGCAATAAAATCTCAGCAAACCAAAATGAGAGTACACCCTGAAGAATCCTAATTCCTTGGCTCAACAGGGGATATTATTAACTAATTCCTTACTTTGTCCTATTTTAGTTATATACTAGAAAGAGTTGTAAACAATTTTACATTTTACCCTCTGTGGCAAATTTCTTGGGTTTAATGTTTTCTATCAGAACTTTAATGTTTTTTTAATGTACAATTTTTTTCTTGAGCAATATATCATATTTAGCTCTGTAACTATCAATCAATATTCCTTTTAATTGAGGTTAATTTCTTTCAACTTTTCATAAACTTCCCCTTGGAGCACTGAGGGTTCTTGCACCTGCTGAAAAGCTTAAGTTTATTTCACAAACCAGAAGTGTCTTCTTCTCTCACTCACAGACAGGACCAACCCCAGGTTTTGTAAGACACTGCAAAAACATCATCTAAATTAGATGACAGCTTTAAAGCCATGTCTGACACCACAGCAAACAGAAGAGAAGGGATAGGAGGGGAAGAGCATGATCAAAAAAGACATAGCATAAGACCCTTTACAATGATAACAATATTCAATATTACCACTTCGGGGCAGAACCTCTAAAGTACATGTGAAGTAAAAGTACAGCAGTGGCTTTTCATACATGCACCCACGCAAACATAAACACATTTTAAAATATTGGTTTATTTCTCCAAAACAGAGAAATGTAGGGGGAAATTGAGATAAGGATGCCTCTCTTGCTCAGCTTTTTGGTGGTATATAATTTAACAGATCTTCTGGCATTAGGGCAGTGCCATTCCGCACTCAAATAACAAATAAAGAATTTGTTAAAGGAACAACTACTTAGTTGGTTGTTCCAATGGTCAACTGCTAACTCATTCTCACTGTCACTCTTTATGCATACATTTTCAAAATGTCTTGGCTACGAGTAGTAATATTAAGGACTGGAAGCAAACAAAAGTGTTCAGAATGAAAAATGTAAGAAGATGTGGAAAAATGCCAATACACAGAATACGTTAATAGTTCATTAAAAGTTTGCTCCCAGCCTAGATAGCTAAAACCCCGGATTCTCTAAATCAGGCTGCAAGGCACCATATGAAAAGCAGACGTTCACACTGATGATCTTCTGATGTTTGTTGTAATACAGTAGCGCCTAAATCAAGCATCCTAAATCAAAGATGTGAGTAGTACCATACTAGTCACTGCGTGAACACTGAATGTTATCAAAGACCTCACAACTTAGGACCAGATGGAAAACAACAGGGAAAAGGGGGAAAGGAAGTGCAGGGAGGGGAAAAAAGATGAGTGTGAAGCAGTAGGAGATAAGGGGAAGAGAGTAATTGGGAAGGGGCAAGTAGGGGAAGAGAAGGCAGGATGGAGAAAAAGAAGGATTACAGTAACCAGCGTTATACCCCAGGGGTCACTACTGTGTCTGATCCTGTTTAACCATCTCCATTAATTATCTGGGTGATGGAGCAGGGAGTACCCTCAGCAAGTTTGCAGATGACACAAAACTGGGAAGAGCAGCTGATATGCCAGAGGGTCATGCTGACATCCAGCACAAACTCAACAGGCTGGAGAAATGGGCTGACAGGAACCTCATGAAGTTCAACAACAGGAAGTATAAAGTTCTGCACCTGTGGAAGAACAGCCACATGCAACTAGCTGGGAAGTAGCACTGCAGAAAGAGACCTGGGGTTGCTGGTGGACACCAGCTTGACCATGAGCTAGCAAAGTGCCCTTGCAGCAAAGAAGGGTAATGGTATCTTGGGCTGCTTTAGGGAAAGGATTGCTAGCAGGTCAAAGGAGGTGATCCTTCCCCTCTACTCAGCACTGGTGAGGCCACACCTGGAGTCCTGTGGCCAAGTCTGAACTCCCTGATACAAGAGAGAAACACACATACTGGAGTAAGTCCAGCAATGGACCATTAAGATGACTAAGGGACTGAAACATCTCTTCTATGAGGAAAGTCTAAAAGAACTGGACTTTTCAGCCTAAAGCAGAGAAAGACACAGGAGGTATCTCAACAGTGCGTTCAAATATCTGATGGCAAGGTTCAAAGAAAATGGAGCTAGACTCTTTTCATTGGTACTCAGTAACAGGACCAGAGGCAATGGGCACAAAGTAAAACACAGAGGGTTCTTTCTGAACATCAGGAAACACTTTTCCCTGTGAGGGAGACTGAGTACTGGGCACAAGTTGCCCAGGGAGGTTGTGGGTTTCCATCCCTGAAGATATTAAAAGTCTGGACATGGTCCTGGACAATTGGCCCTAGGTGACCCTGCTTGACCAGGGGACATTGGACTAGATGACCTCCAAGGGTTTATTCCGACCTCAATCAGTCTACAATTTTGTAAATTTGTGAAGAGGAGAGGTGGGAAAGACAGGACAGGGAAAGAGAAGGACAGGAGGGAAGGGTGAAAGAGGGGAGGGGAATGGAGGGAAGGGAAAGAAGTAAGGAAGGAGGACTGAGAAAGGACTGAGAAAGAAGAAGGGAGTAATGTAAGGAAAGGGAAGCTACCACAAAATCATCACTAGTTATTACTTGCAGTCTCTCTGTCATTATCAGTTGTCAATACTACTTAGTAAGCATAGCAAAGGTGAATTTTATACAAGGATTGAAAGACCTCACAGGTGCCTTTTCTGGCTATTGAAAACAAAACAAAACAAAAAACACCACCCGTCTAAAATGACAGCAATAAACACAGTAAAATATCATGGTTGCCACCTCAGGTGCAAACAACTCTCTGCCTTCCAGTGACTTGTCTGAAAGCAACAACCGTGTGATAGAAAACTGGCATAAGATAACTCTTCAAAAGACTGCCAAGCGTGCTGCAAAGGAAAGGTACACACTTTAAGTGGTCTGCCAGGCTGTCAGCCCTCCCTCAAAGGTGCTAGGCCAGGTGATTGGCACAGACTGGTATAGGTGACATTGTAGTGGGTGTCTATTGAGGCTGCCTGACCAGGAAGAACAAGTGGCTGAGGACTTTTACAAACAGCTGGGAAGAGCCTCACTTTCACAGATAACTGCCAGAGGAACAAACCTGTAGTGCATAAGCAATTCAGGAGGTTCCAGGAGAGCATTAATGACAACTTCCTGACCCAAGTGACAGAGGAGCCAAAGAGGAAAGGTGCTGTACCTCATAGTCACAAACAAGGAAAGGCTCGCTGGAGATAGGAAGGTTGAAGGTAGCCTTGGCTGCAGTGACCATGAGATGGTGGAGTTTAGGATCCTGGTTCTAGGTGACACTGCCTGAGGAGGGGTGTTGGGTGAGATGACTTCCAGAGATCCCTGCCAACCTCCACCATTTTGTGATTTTGTGATTCCAGCTCAGTCACATCCTGGTACTTCTGAACACCCATGCAGATTGCTAAAGAAACATTTTTCTGCATATATCTGGTAAGCCTGCTACATGAATGACTTGTAAATTTGAATAACATGATTTTGTGCAAGAAACACAGCTTAAAACAAAACAAAGCAAAACAAATGAACAAAAAATTTAAGCCACCTGTAGCTCACAATACATCACTTGTCAATTTACTAACACAGGCTGTTGATAGTACCTCAACATAGTGCCCTCCTCACATTTTCTCAAAGCAATATTAGACTAAATTTAATGGTAAGGCTCAGGCACTCTAAGCACCTTCTTCAGAATTCCTCAATTCCTCAGGTTGCTTCAGCAAGCACCCATTGCTGTAGGCAGTCACCGTCTGGAGGAAAAAGTGTGCACATCCTTAACAGAAAACCCTTAATAGCTGGCTCACAAACATGGAACTAAAAGCGGCCAGGCTTGTCTGAGCCTCACTACCTGAACTATGATATGCAAGGCTGGCGTCTTAGAAACTAAAGAAAATCACAGTTCTGATAGGGAGAAAAAAAAAAAAAAAAAGCCTATGCCCTTCCAGCTATGAGATACAGCACTACGAATGTTTCCATACATAAACAGTAATTCTGATGAACTCCTGTTTCCATTGCAATGATGTAAGAATATAGATGGCTAGAGAAAGTCATAGGAATGACTTGGTAACTGAGATGATGGCAAATACATGGTGAAACAGAATTCATTGGTACTGCTACTACTACTGCTGGGGAACAGCCCCTGGAGGGATGAGGGAACTACTTCCATTTTCACCTGCCACAGATATCTTCCAAAGATACAGATGTTCCGGCCCAGGCCAGCTGAGAGGATACAAAACATCTCCTGTGGTTGGTGTGTCCTATTTTTTTCTTTCCTGTAACACTATACAATGAAGAAAGTGCAAAGAAAGTCAAATGATGTTACACTGTTACAGAACTGGAACTTTAGTGGTAGACAAGACCACCCAGCCAGGGATGAGCAGAGCAGCCACCCTTTCTGCTATGAATTAGGTGAAGTTTGAGCTTGTGGATTTTGGAATGGCAAACACTCCCTATGTATGAGAACCACTGATGAATATTAAATTAGGCAAAATCAGATGAAAGAGAAAGCTATTTATACATAGGTGAATAGAGAAAAAGGGGAAGAAAAACACCAGGAAAAGTAAGAGGCTCACTGTCAGTAACACTCCAGCTACAACAAGCCATTTTTAGGCCCTGCACAAACTAAACCAATAGGAGTTCAAAGTGCTACCACTTGTGCAAATGCAACTGAATTTATACGTCCGTTAACTCTGTGTAAGAAAACGCACAATCTAATATGTAATAATACCTGAGAAAAAAAAAATCCAGAATGTATTCAGCAAACTAGGTTTGCTTTTTGTTATTTAATGGACATTTTAATGTGCAGAATGCAGTAGCAGGCCAAATTTGGCTTTATCAAGCTACACTTCATAAGAGTCAAAAAATTGTGACAGATTTCTGAAGCCCCAGTAATATGTACTGTGACAAACCTGTTTTTCAATACAGATTAACAAAAGTAACTACAATGTTCATATTGTGAGACAAAAAAAAAAAAAAAAAATCTTTTATAATCAGTACGGTTGAGCTACTTGTAAACTAATATATATGCTTGTGGAAAAATAAAAACAAACAAACATAAACCACAAAACAAAACAAACAAACAACAATATCCTTAAAAGCAATATAAAACCCCTCCAAAAGAAAAATAATCATAGCTCTAAAAAGCAAACAAGCAGGACAGTAAAGCTTAGTGGAACAGGAATGTTTTCTGCAGCATTAAATAAAAAGTTAAAACTGCAATCTGTGCTAGGCAAGAAAAAATGAAAAGAACCCCTGAAGCATTATCCATCAAGCATAAGTGAATAATGAAATAACGAATATGTCTATACCCTTGGTCCTTAATCTTACAGCAAATTATAGTATTCAAATATAGCATTTTACGCATGCAGTCTGATAACACTTTCTGTCTTTCTTGGAGATTTTGTGAACGACATGATATGAAACACAATGTATTTAATGAAAGGTTTCTAAGCTGATTTCCCTACAGGTTATTTTCTTTCTTTTCTCTGGAACCCATACGAAGGATATACAGCAGGGACCAGGGGCGTATATAAAAATAAACTACCAAGCGGCATCAGAGCCGATACCCCATTCCTACAGGGGCAAGTGAATTATTAGATCTGTGTCATGAATTTTTTTTTTTTTTAATATGCCATTGTTCCCACTTGAGCACATTAAATTTTCCATATCCACTTTTAAACCAATATTACCTTTTTTCCCCCCATGGTCATAATGTTCAAAGTATACATTAAGCCAATTCAACAGCTTAAGTCACACACCAGTTATATGTAAAGTAGGATAAACTATAACCTTTTGATTTTCCTCTCTATGAACTTATACTTCAGCAGCTAAAGAAAAGAGAAAAGAAGCAAAACAAGCCTAGGTGCCTCATGGGAAAAAAAAAAAAAAAAAAAAACAACAACAACAAAAAAAACACCACAAAAACAAAAAACAACCCTAATATTCATTTTATATTTGGTCACAAACAACATTTTATCTGACTTTGTATATTCATGAAAGTATATTACAACTGTATATATATTTTTTTGTGTTATACCCACTTTAAGATATATAATCCTTTCAAATCAAAGGTGAAAGGATTTTTGGTTTTGAAGATGTGATTGCCAATTTATTTTTGCACTAGTGCACATAAACAGGAAGGACAGATTCTTAGGTATGAGTTATATATTCCTGTACAAAATAATTGTATATTCTATGAAGACTGATTCTTTTTCTAGAGAAATATACAACAACACAAGGGAAATCTTGTACCAGCAGCATAACTGAAGTGGCAAGACACAATATTACAAAAACAGAGCTACTTTCATTACTGTGATGCTGTGTGTCAGAATGTCTCTCCTTAATGAACCTGTTTGCAATAAGACTCTGGGTGCAAAGAGGCTATTTAGAGAGCCTATTGTGTCTATAGTGAGTCCTTCAAATATCTTCCCACCATTAGACATGCCGCATTGACCAATTCTGTCCTGATTGCTGTTCTTTTTAGTATCAAGGGACATTCTTGCCCAGACAGACCGATGGATCAGAAACTGCACTTCATAAAATGTTTACACTGTACACACATTCACACAGTGATACAAGCAACAGAGTCCCAGATCACACAGCATGTTGGATGTGCCAGTGTCATCCCAAGGCTTATGACTCTCCAATATCTACAAAAGGATTTGGGTTAAACTTTGCTTCTCCTGCCTGCCTGTCATTCTAACAAAAGCGATGCTTTTTCCACCCGTTCAGAGTGTAACCAAGCCCATGGCTCACATGGGGATATTTCAGGCAAATGTTCCCTATGTCACAAAGCGTTTTTGCTCAGTTGAGACTGTCTCTTAATTGCTGACAACAGAAAAGGACCACACATGTCATGCCATCAAAGAGCAAAAAACTTTGCTGTGAATAAAAAACAAAACAAAACCAAAAAATTAAAGTCTTCCTAAAAGATAATGAATTACTACTCTCAGTGACAGCAGCAAGGAACAAGGGACTTTTCTCAACAGTAATTACAGAAATACTTTGTTACCGTGTACAGTTCTGTAAATTAGTCCCTTTGTAAGAGATTTTGTGAGGGTAGTTTGATGCAGTCTCAGAGTTCCTATCTATCAAGACAGTGGTTTACTTATTAGCCACTAATTAATATGCTTTATTCTCACCTTTCATGAACCTCATGTCAAACAGGCTATCTGCAAGAAGCCTTTTTACACTTTAACTTTTTTGTGGTCTTATTCTTTTATTCTCCTAAGTATAATTTACCTGTCACCTCCAGCTGAAGTTCCCAAACCCCACACACAAGTGATAGAAGGCATATGGTAAATGAAAGATGTGACTATTAATTTACTAACAGATCAAAAGCTACGCACATTATGCTTGATTTAATACGGGATATATCTGTGTTACCAGCTGAACACAGAAACAGTGGAAGGAGGAAACCTATGAGGGAGGAAAACATTTTTTTAAAAACACTAAATGTGAAACTAAAGCATAGGTGATACAGCAAGTTCTCCTCCCAGTAAGAACTGGGAGACTGTATATGCCCTCAGAGGAAGTGGCAGGTGCATTGAAATCTCAAGGAAGAAACCCTAATGCTTACAGGTTTTCCTCAAAGAACGAAGGGAACTCTTCTTGCCAAGTGCTACCTGTACAGGCAGATGAGGCACAGGAAGATCTAGCTGTTTTGTAGCTAGAAAACACAAGCTAGAGACACAAGGATTAAAACACACATCGGGAAAGTGTACACCACTGAACAAATGAAGAGGCTATTTCAAATAATTTTTTGCTAAGTAATACAGAAGTGTGATGTGTATCTCTGCTTACTGATGGTAAGTTTATGAAAAATGGCATTTTGAGTAAGATGACTGAACAATACAATAGGTAGAAGTAGAGATGTTCTAAAAGCAACATCCCGAAGTGTGATTACCCTTTCATTCTCTTCACCTGAGTCAACAAATTAATCTATAGAAGAGGTTTATGAAATTGAAAAAGAATAATATTTTGGGCTGAATTCTTTCCTCAAATACACTCAAGTCTCTTTGAAATATGACTACTATGTGAAAGGCAAATTTGGAAAACTGACATGTTACATTACATATATTATAGGCATGGGATAAATATTTTTAAGAATGAGCAAACAACCCATTTTATTATACTGATGACATTTTCTACATGCATCATGCATCTTCTATGGATTTTAATTAAACCTTTCTAGGCTTTCTGTCCATATTTTCCATGTACAAGCATGTTCTTCCGGTGTTGTGCCATCTTTACATCAAAAATACATGCCCTTCTCTCATTCCACATTTTTCCACACTGATATGTGCACCAGTTATTCTGCTCACCTGGCAAGCAGGCATGTGTCATTGATAAACTCTTATGGGTTGTGTTTATAAATGAAAACATTCAGAGTGACTTCCTTGACCAGGCTATCACACAAGAGCTAAGCTGTACTCTTAACACAGCTTTTTCAGTTTGGCAGCTCCAGCCAGACTTCCATCTTCATCATGAACACTGGGCATTTTACGATTGCAAAGCCAGTCCGCCTGGGCTGAAGCCCTCCAATTCATATGCTGCAATTTAATCTGGAAAATAAGCATGCCTTCTACTCCAGATGCTATTTGTGAAGTCCTGTTTTACTCCACAGCAGACAATGTGGGCTTCAACAACCTGTAGCTGTTTCTGCAGTAGGTTGCCATTACAGACTAGATGATGAAGACATCCCACCACTACCTTTAATCATATCTATATGGCAATCATTCAAATTTCACTTGCAATGCAATTCTTCTTGGAGATTCTTAGTAACCCATAAGTTATTAAAAAATCCAGGAAAACAGTGAAAAATTAGTGTGAAACTTGCTGTACTAAATAGGCTTAACAGTTACGCTGTTTATCTTTTTCACCAAAATAACTAGATCTAAGTTAGCCACTGTTCTAAGTGATCACTCTAAAGTTTCCCTAAGGTTTCTATCACAATTTCACCTGGCCTTCCATTAAAGTACTACATCTAGATCCTGTATGACTTGAGACATGTTCCACTTTACTTTTAAAAATGCACACACATGAACATCCTCTAAGGCCTACAAGACTGATATGCAAAATTTCATGTACAAACTCCAGTGTTTTCTCTCCTTCTTTCCACCCTCCCTCATTTCCACACCAAATCAAGAAAAAGGAGCATTATTTGGTCTTAGGGCCTAAAACTTTCTCTCTAAGGTCATTTAGAAGGGTCCCATGTAAAACACTACTTAATTTCCTCTCTAATTATTGTATCTAATTAAATAGAAATTCTTCAGACATGTCTTACTTTATCACAGAATCTTAGATGGTACACTGATGTCCTCTTCTGGAGCCATATCACCAGCTCTGCAACCACGGTTACCCTGCTTCCTCTAAAACTGCTAAAGCTGTTTTTCATTCACACCAGAAAAATAAAAGCAACCTCCCTCCACCCCCAACAAACAAATTAACTTAAACCTGTATGATTTTGCCTGAACTAAATGTGATAACATTCATACAAATTTTTCCACCAGCAACATGGTGGGGGAATGACAAGCAACCTCTTCTGCATACAGAGCCAGAGACAGAATACATCTGTCCAGAACAGTAATTCTTGGAAATAAAGCATGTGATATGGCTGAGACATCACATCTTTCTTTTATTACAACTGATGGTGAAAGGTGTTTTTTATGAACAGACAGAAACTGTCTCTTATGGCATCTTATGACCCCTAATTCTGAAGTGCTACTTCGGAACTGCAGAAAAAAAAAAAAAAAAAAACAACGAACAACATCAACAGATTGAATGAACAGGTTATATCTTGTCCAGAAAGAAAATGGCAAATTATTACATCTTTCATATGTATTCTCACACACAGAAGAAAATCTGTTTGGCAAACTACAACTCAACAAAACTAAAATGTGTAAGTTTTCAGAAGAATAGGACACTGATAATGCAGAAGTAAAAAACCCAAACATACTACATATCGTAAGTACGTCACTGGAAAGTGAAATACAACCAGAAATCAAGTAATAAGTACTGTAATGACTTAAGTATAGAACTAGCAAATAAACAGATGGAAGGTACAATTAAGAGAGACAATTAGCATCAAATTATGCTGTATTTTCTGAACTTGGTTTCCAAAGATCAAATTCAGATGTTGTGTGTACTTATAGTCTTTAGAAGAGTAAATAAAACATTCTGCACATAGCACTCCATAAATCTCTTACTTAACTTACCATAAAAATTAAATCCAAACACAAACATAATTGTAAAACCTCCTCCTTTCCCACAAAACAATCATATAACCAAACCAATCAACACATTAAAATTACGAATGTCAATGCTTTAGTTTCAAATTGAAATTATTAAGCAAAGATTTCATTAGAACAAATGAAGTATACCTGGCTCTTGGGTACAAGAATGTCTGAAAAATTCACATGAAACAGGGCCTATCTATACGTTAAAGCCATTTTAGACAGTGGCTTGCAAATCAGCTGGCAGGACTCCTGAGTTGTTTTGTTGCTGCCATCCTCATGGTAAATTCTGTTAGATTTTAAGAAGCCTTGCTCCCTGAAGTTAGTCAAAGTCTTACTGATGGTCTCCTCTTTGGTATCCAGAAATTTTTCCAAGCAACTAGTCTCAAAAGGGCAGATACCTTTCTTCACCTGGTATAGGTTCTCCATCTACTTCTTTCTGGTGTATTTGCTTATTATAAATACAGATCAAAATATAGAAGAACTTAGTTATCATGAAAGTATTTTAATTGCATTTTAACTATGTTTAATTGTATTTAATAAAATTTGATTTTTTCTTGAATGAAGGCACAAATAGCCATTTTAAAATATCTGATTTTGTGAGAACTACCAGGACAAAAATAGAGGTCTCCAGAGACAAAGAATGAATTTTTCTGAACTGATGCTTTCTAAGATAATAGATTCTAAATTCTGTGCAGTTCAAAGTGGTATCTTGCTTTTCACACTTAAATAAATTCTGATAGCTCTACAAACAGCAAAACTACACAAACTGAACCAGAGCCCAAGCCAGAATATAAGGTTTGCAAGCATTTTTTACAAAGCAGGATCAAACATTAAATGAGAACAATTTTGAGTCATATTTTAGTCAGTTTTTTAGGTTTTGTAAATGAATGCAGTTCTGATTTCAGTGGAGCCAGTTTGATTTACCTGTTCTTTTGAGATACTGCAGGATAATATAATGAAATTAATCTATAACTTAAAAATGTTAAAAATATACATTTCACCACCTAAGGCTCAGCTTGTCCTTTTCTCAAAACCCTAGGAAAAGAGTAGACTTTGCAGCATACACAAAAATTGATGAAATGCATACTCTGGACAACAGAAAGAGGATTTTTACTTTGACCTTTTAGAATTTTACAGCAGTCCTTTACTTACCAGTGTTTTATTCCATAATAAAAAATACACACATCATTTCGCATGCAGGTTCCAGGCTAGTTAGATTACCTACCATGAGGCTCAGAGATAAGAAGGAATGATTTTTTGCTCAGTCACATTTCTGCATCTTGTGACAGATGTGAAGTAACTCTCAGTTGTTCACAGAAACAGAGAATGGTGTTTGTTTCTTTTGTTTTTAAAGATGGTACAAGAAGAAAGGGAAGAACTCTCCCTCCTTCAGGAAAAAGAAATAAAAGGAATACACTTTTTCAGCTTATGCACTGTATTTCTACAAAGAATCCATCAGCACTGAACAAGAACTCTATGCTGCAGTGCTTGATAAAGCACTCTTTTAAAGAGCAGGTGTCTCCTTTAGAGAACAGTGGACCTTTTTGCCCAGGCTGCTGCCATTGAGAATAGTTTTATTTTCTTTCCACCTGATTTAACAGATGTCTTATGTATTTCACCATCTCAGCTATCTAGCCCGTGTAAGTTATCACCCCCAGACACATAAACACTTTAGGAAAATGGATAACAGCACAAAGACCAACTTTTTAACTGAGAGCTTGTCTACACATTCAGCTATTTGGGAATAAAAATTCAAGGACAGCAACTGCAGAAAAACTGTTCTTGAATGATTCAGTTCTTTCTGTGAAGATACTTGCTCCACGAATGGGGAGTCAATCAGGAATACTTACTTCCGTAATGGCAAACGTTATAAGCTTCTGTAAAATAGATTGCTACTCCTACTTCACATTTCACTAAAACAAATAGGCTTTTAGGTATAGACAAACCAGTAAGCAAAGCATCTTGAATACTTTCTACAAAGCCAGATGATGCTACAGGACAAAGGTTATACAAGACCAAACTGGAACAATGCCCTTATGCATAGGAAGAAAAATTAAAACAAGAAAATGTAAAAATTAAAATGTAATAATAAAAATAAATAAAAATTCAGAAATTAAAGGAAACATTTTATCATCATAATAATGAAAGAAAGGTTCTTGCATTGATAGCTGTGTTGCTAAGAAAGCAGTTTTGGTAAAGTGATAGTAGAAAACAGATCTTGACAGACAGACAGAAAGTAGTAATGGATTAGGAAGGCAATGCTGTGAAATTTGTCAAACCAGAGTGACTCCTGTATCATTAAGGGAGATTCTTAGTTTGAAAACAACTTGCTACTGCAAGATATCCATCAGCTGTGAGGCTATCTTGACACAAAATACCACGACAGAGAGTTGCACTATTATAAAAGGCTGAAGACTCATTACTACAGAGAGTTGTAAGAATTTTAAGGCAGCTGGTAAGTTAAGCTTCTTTGTTCTAAATGGTTATTTTTGCCCTCTTAACACAACTCAGTTCACATGATGCAGAGGTGGGTTAAATCCTGTTTATTTGGATTTTTCTTCACAGAAACATATGCTGACTAGGACTTTTTTTTCTTTTTTTTTTTAATCTCTTATCTGATGAATGACAATTATAAAGATTATCTGAATAAAATAAATAACTCTAGAATCACAGACTTCCCTCTGTTTAGCAAATGCAGTGGCAATTTCAAGAGCAGTCCTGAGCACCATGCTCTAGGTGTGACCCTGCTTGAGCAGGGAGCTTGGACCAGATGACCTCCAGAGGTAACCTCCAACCTCAACCAGTCTGTGATTCTGAGAATAGCTTCCTTACGTCTGAAAACAATGGCATCATGAGGTACATGAGGATTCATAAATTGAATGAGAAGGCATGTAATACTTTCAGCTATGTACTGGTGAAGGTGTTTCTTTGTAGCACGAAACCTGTCTTCAATTTTCTTGATGTAGTAAGAAAACCCTCCTGATCAGCTTGGCAGATTTTCTGTGCTTCTAGAAGAAACCTCTTCTGGCTGGGCAACAGAGAAGGAAGGAGCTGGCTTTCTAAGATATATCTTTCATTCATGTAATGCATGAGAAGCCCCCTATTTCATACAGTAAAAAGTTTAAATCTCAAATGTTCTGACTGCCACTCAGGATGGGTCATCTTACTGGGATAAAAAGTAATAATGATACCGAAACCAAGAAACTCTTCTCAAGTCGTACTTACTGTTCGTGAGTATGGCTCATCAAGGAACAAAAAGACCCACAGAGGCATGTGAAAGATCTGAACAGAGAACACCGCACCACAGAATCTCAGGCAGGCAGAAGTTATGGGCATAATTTGACCGTAGTATCCCCCAAAAGCAACATCAAATTCAAACACTATGATGCAGGAAGAAGAATACCAATGACAGACTAAAAAAGCTCCATCTACTTCTGCATGGGTAGTAAAACACCGGAATTGATTCAGATCTTTCAGCCCTGACATAGGATATACTCCTTTCATTGAACAGTCAGGTCACCTTCAGAGTCTTCCTTAAATCAAAAAGTGGCACTTAAGTTGAGCCTCTGCTCTCTATCAAAACAAACACACATGTATTTTAAATAAAATTCTGACTGACTTGTCTTTCAAAAGATGAAATATCAATTATATGAGCTTCATGCTGCCTTAGACAGTACTTAGAGAAGTAAAATTTACAGTAAGATCTGTGTTCTTAAGAGGAATTAGCCCTGCCTCCTGAGGTTCAACAAGGCCAACAAGTGCAAAGCCCTACACCTGGGTTGGGGCAACACCCAGTACCAATAGAGGCTAGTGGATGAAGTGGATGAGAGCAGCCCTGCTGAGAAGGCCTTGGAGGTACTGGCGGATGAAGGATTGGACATGAGCTGACAATGTGTGCATGCAGCCCAGAACATAGATCGTATCCTGGGCTGCATCAAAAGCAGTGTGGCCAGCAGGTCGAGAGAGGTGATTCTGCCCTTCTACTCTGCTCTGGTGAGACCCCACCTGGAGTCCTGTGTCCAGCTCTGGAGCCCACAGTACAGCAAAGACATGGAAATGTTAGAGAGGGGCCAGACGAGGCCACAAAAATGATCAGAGGGCTGGAACATCCCTCTGATGGGGACAGTTGGGGTTGTTCAGCCTGGAGAAGATAAGGCTTCAGGAGACCCTATTGTAGCCTTTCAGTACCTAAAAGGGGCCTATAAGAAAGATGGGGACAGACTTTTTAGCAGGGCCTGTGGTGATATGAAAAAGTGTAATGTTTTTAAACTAAAGGAGGGGAGATTTAGAGCAGATATAAAGAAGAAATTTTTACAATGATGGTGGTAAAATACTGGAACACGTTGCCCAGAGAGTTGGTAGATGCCCCATCCCTGGAGACATTCAAGGCTAGGCTGGACGGGGCTCTGAGCAACCTGATCAAGTTGAACATGTCCCTGCTCATTGCAGGGGGTTGGACTAGATGACCTTTGAAGGTCTCTTCCAACCCAAACTATTCTATGATTCCACTATGAAGCTTCAAAGAGATCACAATCTGCAAAGCACAAAGAGATGCACTGTAGTGACAGATCAAGTTCAGATCTGTGTAGTTACAGTAAGTACTGGTTACACAAAATATTACATTACTTAATACTATTTGAAGAATTTACCAGACCAAATTTGCTATTGGTCTACACAATGCAAGAGGTGCTATACTGTATGGTATAACTTTTATTGATCTCTAAGTACTGTAGTGTAGTGGATTATGGACATAGCATCTAGAATATTACATGTGAACTGAATCTTAAATTTACAACACAGGATACACTATAACATAACACACATTTAGGTACAGATATTCAAAAAAATATTTTTTGGTAGCCGAGTTTACAGATGAAATAACAGTATGGTGAATTATCAGCATTCTAAATATTCAGATAATGTCTTCAGAGAAAAATATTGTGTTTAACTGAAGAAAAGATAATACTTTCCATAGAGTAGTATTTTTTATTTTCTGAAAATCTGGTAATACACCAAGTCCATTGATTTCAGTAGAGAAACGTCAAGGATGAGTTTAATTTATGCAGTAGGCATAACAAAACAGGAAAACAGGAAAATTTAAGTGTTATTATAATGTCATTTGGATGACAGTTTTCTCCTGAGTTGCCCATCAGCAAACCAAAATTAAAAATATCATACAAATCAAAGTTGCTTTCCCAAATCTTACATCTTGTCATGATCCTGCTTCCATTTGTACTATTGCAGCATTTAAAGTCCTCAATCACAGTCCCAGTACAGCTGGCAGTATAGAATATATAAACAAAAATCAATTCTAAATTAAGTAAGCAACACTCCAGCTTAAAAGACATAAAAGCAGTTTAACCTGATCACTGGAAATTCCCTCTGCATAAAAGGAATTTCCACATGTATTGCAAAATTAGCTCATGGTACTACTGTACCATGATTTTCAAAGCCTGAAGCATGGGAGGAGTGGTTCAGGAAATGTAAGTGTTGTCATGCACGGCTAGAGGCCAGCATTAACTAGCCCATAACATCACACTAAACACCAAAATGGTCCAGGACAGACCAAGAATCGGAAGGCCGACAAGTCTTCTCTGTTAGTCTCTACTCCTCGCATATTTGCACTGCACTTACTCAGACTACAAGATTGCCCTTGCATTGCTCAGTTGCCCCACAAATTAGGGAAGAAAACATAACTCTACAGAATATATGCGATTCTTACATCATAATTCAAGAGAAGAAGGATGTAAAGGGTAACAAACCAGTGATAAATTCTAAAATTACAAGTTTCTAAGGACAAAAGAAATAGTAGGTGACCGAAGTCAAGAATTAACTTTAAAGGAACAATGCGTGGAAAAAGAATTGACTTGTTTCAAAGATGTACTAACAAATGTCTAATGCAACAGCATCCTTTTTAAGGAGACAAAAATCCCAAGATGACTAAATGGCAAAAGTAAAGAGGCAACAGAAGAAATATTGATGAAAAATGTGGTGCAGAAGCAACTAAAACCATCAAGAAGAAATGATTTAAAGGAAAAATACATGTTGGGAGCTAGACTGAGTAAAAAAAGAAAATTACACAGGAGAAAAGCAGAGTATCAGAAGGGACAGCAAGCAATATAGTGAAGAATAATAAGGCTTTCTACAAATACATAAAAGGAAAGAAGACAGTAAAGGATAAAATGAACGCATTAAAGTATAAAACAGATGCTTAGATACAGGGTGATGCAAGGTTGATGGCAGGATTAAACACCTCCTTCACAGGCACAATTCTCTTCAGGAACCATGAAGAAAATATCGGGAAACATGAGGCTAATACTATCCTCCCAGATCAATTAAGTAGCAACATGCTGGTTTTACAGCTCACTACAAGTTAAGGACAAAGGTAAATTAATATACTGTTTCATACTGGAATCATCTGGTGCAATATGGACTGAAAACTTGTCACTCCCTCTGCCTATTATTTGGGGCTTCATGTTAATCAGACACAGATCAGTCAACTGCCAGTAGCGTATATGGTGATTATTTTTTGTAACAGACACAATTTCAACTCCATCTGCAGTAGGATGGAATATCCAGATACAATGGATTATATAGTAAAAAAGACAAGACTCTAATTTCATACAAAAGCATATTCATTGGAAACCCTGCGATAATGAAATTTATTCAAGTTTATCAAATAACTTTATGTGAATAGACTTGAAGGAGCACATACATACAGATTTTTGTAAAGGCACTTAAAAATATTGATAGGTTAATCTCTCAGTATGAAATAATAACTTCAGCATCCAAGTGGTAAAGTGAACAAAAAATAGCTACCTAAAAAAGGGAAAGTGAATATAATTGTTGTCATTTTTTGGAGAAAAAGCAATCACTGAGTTCCAACAGCTGACACAGTAAGGCCAATTTAGCCATATTTTTAAAATGTCTAGCACTGCTTTAGTATTTAAATATCAATTTCAAAATGTTTTATTGATCGATGACAGTGTGTCACCTAGACCAGCTTGATTTCTGTTTCAAAAGCATGTTCATAAAGATGCAGTGACAAAACATAGAGAAGATGGCATTAGGGAAGGTGTTTGGCACAAAACCAGACCTATTGAAAGACAAAGGAAGTTATTCAGGATACATCTGTCCAAACAGCAAGTCATGACTTGCACATATGAAGGTTGCTCAGAAATTTCCTATGAATCCCACCAGAAGGCTGTAATGACATATCTAGGGAAGTTCTGGGAAAACAAGCCATTGAAAGTTCCGATTCCCACTTCTTAAAAGGACATGGAGATGATGATACAAAGCTGTGTTCACTTTGCCAGTCCCAACAAGTCTCTTTGAGCTGGCACCATCAGAGGGCTGCTGCACTTACTTGGAAGCACCACATTTCTCATTTCCCTGAGATGAGAAAAACAGCCCACTGGAGACAGAGGGGTTCACAAGGCAAAAACAGGCTACTGAGGAAGCAAGAGAGGAGCCAATGTAAAGAAAGATAATAATGGAAGAAAGTGAGGTGGACAAAGAGAGATAAGAGGACATGGATATGAAACAGTGGGAAACACTGTAAACTGGGTAACAACAAAGGAGAATTAATTGAGAGGACAGGAACACAGACAAGAGACACAGCATAGCTCAGTTACTAATGTTACTTCTTAGTGGTTTAAGTACCACAATATTCTGATAAACCCCAGATTAGGTGATTAAGTGGAGGAGACAAAATGAAAATATTCCTTTGCTTCATTGGGATTTCAGATAAAAGGAAGGCACAATCTCTATATTCAAAAGATGGAGTACATTTGCATCTTCTGACAGGAGGAAAAACATTTAACTATTTTTAAAACAATTATTTTATGTTTGGTATGTATCAAAGTCTACTGAATAACAAAAAGGGAGACAAGAAAGCTAAAGACTGGCCAAGAGACAAATGGACAAGTGTTTACAAAGGAAAAGAGAAAAAATGCAAAGACTGGATAGTTAAAGGGGATAAGACAAGGGCTGATATAAATATAAGTTCCATTCTTACTCTTTCTCAAAAGAACACAAAATACAAATGCATGCAGCATGTTTCTACAGACTTAGTAGGACACAGCTTCTCTGACAGAGTTAAAGAATGAGTAAGATGTACAAGAATGTTTCTCCACAATGCAACGTGCTCACGTGTGGCCTGATTTGTACCCTCCTTCTGGTACTTACCTGCCGCACTGGCCATGGCTGGTGGGTGTTGGTGGTGGGTGCGGGAGTCTGGGGCAACCTGAGCTGGACAAGGTCCCAGACTGCCCTGAGCCAGTACCAGTCAGCTCTGCAATGGACAAAATGGACCCACCACCATGTGCCAAACTGCCCACCAGAGAGCACATGGTGCCTCTTTGAAAACGTGCTTCAGAAAGCAAGGTAATAACTGTGGGAAGGAGACACACTGAAAAAAAAAAAAGGTGATGCATGAACAATGTAGGAGCAAAGAGGCACGTAAGCATGGCTGGAGAACAGAGATTCCTGAGCAGGGGCACAGCAAAGAGACACTCAACTAGTGCCGGAGTAAAGAGATCCCTGAGCAGAGGGATGTAGACCTCTGAGGGGACAGCAGCCTGTGGAGGAGTCCGTGCCCAAGCCACTGAGTAAGAAACAAGGAACAGCAAAAGCAAAGTCGCCGGGACACACCACTTCAGCCTCCTGTGCTGCCGCCGCACCACCCAAGAGACTGACAGGGATGTACACTGAGGAGGCTGGAGGAAGCTGAGGTGTGTTTCTGTAAGGGTTTGTTTAAATGTTTGTGTTTACTTCTCCACAGTAGAGACAATAATTAAGAGTTAGTGATAAATGGCAATAAACTAAATTAAGTAAAATTCCACAAATAGAAACCTTTTTTTTATTTTTGGCCCTCAATGTCCTGCTAACAAAAAGCAGAGAAACAAAAATATCAGTAAGAATATAAAGTAATGGCAATTTTGTCACTCATCTACATGTAAACAATTATACCGTATTACTACCATGGAAACATAATTCCTGTTTTAAAATGTAGTGTACAATTATGACTTTAGTTTGCTAGAGGATTTCAAGATTAAAACTGAGGGCCTCAAAATATTTTGTCCTACTGTTCCATGGAGTATCCTTCTCACATCAAAGCATTAAATGGGAAAATCATGGTGAAAAAGAAAATTAAATCTAGCAACACAAACAGCATGGCATTGCTGTGTATTGCTGTACAGTTACAATTTTCCAAAGTTCAATACACAGAATGGAGTTTCATGTACATTATGAACAAAAATCAAGTTCTTCTTAATCTTTCATTAGTGATTAGTAAAACTAGAATCTTAACATAAAAGAGGACAAAAAATAATATTTAATATAACTATACTACCTACCGCTAAATTATGTCAGGAATTTACTTGGACTTAGACATCTACTTACTTTTTTTTACAATAAGAATCAATGTCGTTTGTATGAACCTTCATTTCTTCATTATCATTATACCATTATATCATTATGTAGATTATACCAGGTTTTCAGGCAGTGACAAATAGTATAGATTATGAAGAAATTATTGTTCACCATTCAGCAGGCAATATTTTAAATAAAATGAGATGTTGCAGATAGTTCAGTATAGGTTTTTAGTCTAAATCAGCATTATCCACTTGTAAAGCTTGTTTATTTCTGAAATACATACTCATGTAAGTGTACATATATAAATGCACTACCATTGCCACAGGCACTAATTTTCCTGTATACACACACTCTCACATAAATATGCATGCACATATAGACAGGATAAGTATTGCACAAGTTAGAGCGACACCACTCCAAAGGAAATGCAAGACTATTAGAGTGAGGTGGGAGAATGAACAAGAAAATAGAATAGGAAGGAAGGCTTCAGGTTATGACATCCAGCCTGTTCCTCCTCAAATATTCACTCCATTGCAGACATAAGACATTATCTGCTTCCAAGTACTGACACAAATGCCTGCTGTCTACCACTATTGCATGTCTCCATACCCAGTGATTCCTCTATAGAGGTATAGAAAGAGACAGAGAAAACATCAAGAAACCATACTCCTAACATTGCTAAAGACTATGTTGTCAGCAGGAGCAGTTTACTTCCAACATTTCTAATGAGAATACAGACAAGACCTTAGCTGAAGCCAAAATTTAACAGGGAACCCTATATGATCATGTTTATTAAAACCTATCTCACAATTTTTATCATAACTACATTTACTTGAATAGGCTTTTCTGCTAGTCATGCAAAAAGGTGTCAGCTCTCAAGTGACTCCCTGAACAAAATGGCTACCATCTGCCATCACAATCAATGTCTGTCATTTCTCTGTAGTTAACTAACAAGCAAAAATGAGGCTATCTTTCATAAAGGTGATTACTGCCTCCAACTATTTTCAAACTGAAGCAAAATGGAAACCATTGCCTTTTTATGGTTCAGAGATATGGCAAGACACTATTAAGACAAAGACAGAGTGAAGATTTCCATATACAAAATGACAAGAATAGGATGCAGATTTATAATATTAAATGTAGGACCTCACAGGGCTGTCCTAAGTTCTCACACTGCCTACTTAAAGCATAATCTCCATACCATGAATTTTGGCCTAAACCTTAGATGTTCTTTCCTTGTTTTCCACCTCAGATCCATGCTGCCTCAGATCCCAGTACCCCGATTCCCTCCAGAGAGATAGATGCTCTTCTTACATACTGATTAAAGTAAATTAAACCGTTTGCATATTTCACTGTTGAATAATTTGTTTCCTCATCTAAGGATCGGTCACCTAAAATGGGAGGCTGACCTGAAGGTTATTGCATTTATTTCCAATGACTAAATATTACAAGACCAGACTAGTGTCTTAAATCAGGAAAGCAAGTGGAATGAGTCATCAGTTACAGCAGCAGAACTTCAGAGGATGGTAGCATGGCTCTGCACAACTACCAGTGCTCAATAAAATCTACAGATATAACTTAGGTGATACAATCTTCTGAATATGGGCTCATTCATACACATCCTAAGTCTGAATCTGTCTGACATGTAAATATGTGATGAAATTCACAAAATTATGCATGCTTTAATCTCAATTTAAAGTCCAATAGCCATTTCCTCACCACTGCTCTTTCAGGCATCACAATTTCAAACCATGCATTATTAAATGAACATTTCTTAACCAGATGGGTTTAAAAAAAATGCAAAGCCCCTCCTTACTACAGGACTACCAAATTGGACCTCCAACGTAATCTACTCTACTAAATCTTGTAAGAACTAATTTGCATACGTATAAAGACATGGTTCTCAAAAATAAAAAGTGGAAGGTGTTATCTTCAATATATAATCACCTAAAAATTAATCAGTGTTGCAAATACACAACTATAATTGTAACGGTGAGTCATGACAATATTAAATGGGTAGTGTAGTAATTTCTCTCCAGATCAGGTAGATGGCTGCAAGAATCTTGTAAATAGAAACAGTATTTCTGTACATCCTACTTCACTCACAGCATAGTGATTTTACATGTCCTGTGACACCTCCCCAAGCATGCATTCTAGCATATGATACAAACTAACAAGTTAAAATAACCCTTTCTTTTATAATGTGCTTTAAATATGTTGTTAGTGAAAGAAACAGTATTTTCACATAAAGTAAAACACAGAAAGGGTCCTATGACATTGTTACAGTAGATTTTACAATTTCCAGAAGGAAACAAGAGCTGTGAATCATACTTTGGATCTGCACAAGAAAGAGTAGATTATATAAAACACCATGAAATAACACAGCTAAAAGTGACCTGATCCAGGTGACGATGATTCCAAAGCCAGGTCTCTCCTTGCCAACACACTTCAGAAACTCAGCTTATTTGCTAATCAGATCATTATGCTATTCCATGTATTTTTCAGTTAACCTCTCTACTTCTTCCATGTGTTTAATTGCCACTTCAGATGTTGCATATATGGTGTGGAAAAAGCCTTAAATAACTTATCTGAACAAATATATCTCCATTTATTTTAATGATAGTCTGCTGCTTCTTTAAGGCCTATCTGAACTAAATCCCACTTGCCTTGTGACAACTGCAGCCACAACTGTTGGGAAGGTTGCAGCAGAAGAACCAGACAGACAGACAAAAGCCAGTATAAGTCTTCCCCATTCAGTCATTTCCTGCATTTTGGAGGTATTAGTGAGGTGCATTTCCCCTTAAACAGAACCACTGAGAACTCTACACAGCTCCAGGGATAGACAGCAGCCTTCAAAGTCACTGTAACTGCAACAGTTGGCCAAACTACATATACAGAAGGAGCTTGCTCTTCAGAGCTCTGTGAACTAATTTCATGCCCTTAGCCTGCATTTACCTAATGCACAAGGCTTCACATCACTATGAATTGCACAGACATCAACACCTTAACAAGATTAAAGGGCCCAGATTTCATTTTTTTCACAATCGTGCCCCCCCGCCCTGGGCCTCCACCAATCTCTTACTAGGAACATATGCTATAATTTTCACTGCCAAAATTTTTACCACACTTCACAGTAGCAATAAATACAAACTGTTTATCACAAGAAACAATAAACAACTGAATGGCCAGGAGAATGAAACTAATCCTTCTCTCCTCTCCCAGTGTATCTGTCGTCTCTTTTACAGGGTTATCATGTAGCAGGGAAAGAGGCAGGGGATGCATTCATGCATTTTTGTGTCACTTCACTAGCAGCAGAGAGACTCTAAAGATTTTCATTTATTATTTTCATGGTCACCAAATTTATCTAGAGGTTATTAACCCTGATTCTTTTGATTCTGTAAAGATTCTAACATGCAAATGATGGCATTTCTATTCTAGGTTGTTGATTACTCTTAATTGATTACAGAGCAAGAACCACATTGACCTCAACGTTTCAATACTCACTTCAGGTGCTAGTGAAGTCATTAGGAAGAAACAGGTGCTTGATAGACAGTAATGTAGATTTAGACTCAGGACAAACCTGCAAATGCTGAGTGGCTTCAAGAACAGATGTCTAACAAGTTAGTGTATCAGTGTACCTATTTTTTCCATTTAATTCAGTGCCTGCCTTTCTTTCACAGGGAGCGAAGGCAAGCGAGCTCTGAAAGAAACTCATTCTGGTCATGAAATGATTACACTAGTTGTTGTACAGCAATGTTCCTCGACTACTGTGTCTCGTTACAGTGGGTTTAAGAAGCTGGACGCAGACCATGCAATGCGGCATGGAAGGTGCATTTCTTCCAATACCTGATCTAGTAGTTCGGAATTACTACACTGCCCTGCATTCTTAATGAATTACTACACATCTATGCATTGTACAATATAGAGGTACATTAACTACTCATGAAGAAAGTAGTTTACGTGGTTAAAAAAAACACATTAAAGGAAGTCTTTCACCTGTAAATTGCATTCCTGAGCCCATCCAGATTAATGGTTTTCCTTTATCATAGCTTGAAGTAACTGATTTAAGGAAGACAATTACAGCTTCACTGGCCAAACAGCAATCTTAAGAAGGCAAATTCATCTGATCTCCATTTCTTGCCTTACTTAAGGATGGAGTCTTCTTTGTAGATGGCCATAAGACAAGTGCCTAATCAAGCAACCTTGTTAAACTGACTGGTGTGCAAAACATGATATGTTGTATCTGTTACTTCCTACATCTGTAGGAGGTAGTCAGAAGTCTTTTAAGCATTTTTTCTTAGTATACGTATTTGGTCTCTCAAGTTTAAATGAGACAACATCAGTGAACCTCAATGCTGAGTCAAGAGAATCCCAATTACTCACCTTGCCTTTGAAAAATAATTATTGCCTTCCCATATTAAGAAAAAAAATCTGAAAGTTGGCTAAAATATCTGGAATTAAATTTGACCTAAAATATTCATATGTTTGTTTGTTTGTTTGTTTATTTTTTAAAGACAGTTGCTTGCCTATATGTACCTGGTAAAGTGAACCAGGTCCACTTGCAGTCTGTCCCTGCATTAGGACACCTCAAAATGTTCAGATACTTGACTGGGCATTCTGACTGTAATTCATCCTCATCCTTAACCCAAAGACAGTTCACTGTCATAATTAACACCCTGACTAACATTAAATAACTACCTGGAGGCACTGCAGCCTACAAAGCACAAATTGAATGAGCACTAGGCAGAAATGCCCTCGAGCTTTAACATAAATTGATTTAGCTAAACTGGTGAAAGGTAAGCACAGACGCTCTTGTGTTGATTTAAAGGTAACAGTGGTTTAGCTTACACATTCAGGCTTATGAGGACAACAGAGAAGCCTGCATTGCATGGATTTAAAACAGCACAGTATCCAAAAATTCTGTAGCCATTTATGGCATGAACTCTTCAGTTTAACGGTTTCCAGTGTGTGGTTCTCATAGAAGGTTGTGATAATAACCTGCAAACCACTCCCAACAGTAATTTTATAATGTTTTACATATTAACACCAGTGAGTTGGCAGCTCTCAACAAAAGTGGAAGCATTTGATCTACCGGTTGTAAAAGTTTTGAGAGCCCCTAGTCTAACTAGTCTTACACAACGTCATGCATAGACCAGGCCTGCATTTACCATCATGTGTTTTATTAACCAAACCTTTCTACTCATCTGCAAGAGGAGTAACAGGTGAGTAACACTGCAAAAACTGCTGGACTTCTGCAGTGGTCTTGAGGAAATAAATTGTTGGGCTTCAGCTAATTCATTTTAAGGAGTCTCATTGTAGCTAATTATAGTTGACGGTAGCCTGGCTTTCTTGCAGAGACTTTCAGCTGAAAAGGTAAAAACGGGGTGGGGTGGGGGGGGGGGAAGAGTGGGGGAACTCAATTCAAGTCTCAAAGGCTGGCTCTGAGATCACAGTGGAAATACAGTGTAATACCAATGATATCAATCTTGTCAAACTGCTCCCATACCTGTTTTGTGATTACGTAGAGGATGTCAGACTACAGCATTCTTTCTGATGCTCTTCCTGATAACAAGACTTACTCTCAAGCAGTAGTGCAATGAAATAGTATTTT